>NC_074681.1:19215696-19260696 GCF_029448725.1 Salvelinus fontinalis | reverse complement strand
CTGAAAAGATAACACAAAGAAAGAGGAAGAAAATAGAGGGAAAGAATAACGAGATAAGCATGGCAATGTTGAATAGACACTGGGGTAGGGAGAGGAATAAAGATTTATATAGGCAGAGCGAAGATGGTATAGGAAAATGAAAAGGAAAGAGAGAAATCATCCCCAATGTTCCCATATACTCTCTCAGCCTCTTTTCTCACTCTTTTTCTCTCTTCTCCCTCCATCACCTTCTCTCTCCTCCCTGTTGTCTCTGTATTCTGGACATCTCTATTTCTAGTGCTGTCTTTGATCTCATGCAATCTGCAGTCAAACACACACACAATCCTGTTTTGAGGTTCTCTATTAAAAAGCACTAATCAACCCCCAGCCCTGCCTCCATCCCACTATCCAAGCCATGGCAGAATGAAAGGAAGGAAAGAGTGGGAGGAGAGAGAAGAGGTTCATGGCTAGGAGGGATGAAGCTAATGTCAAAGTGACATCCAAAGTTGGATGTTTGAGTGGCGTCAGGGAGAATTTTAGCTAACCCTAACCCCTTTCTTAAATTGCAATGGAAACTTCAGTGCTAGACACTATTTGAGGTGTTCTTCCAGTCTCACTACATAATTATGAGTGATGGGAAGGTGTTTCAGACATAATTATGGACTATAGCTGTATTTTTTTACATTTGCACCGGAAGAGTTCAACCAATGACGTCAATCAATTGGTTGATTGAGTCTGATGTCTGATCCCAAAAAAATTGGAGTGATGTTTTTTAGCCATTATTGTGACCTTTGTGTTTCGCCGATTGCACGATCCCACTAGCAGCAAGTAGATATGGTTGTCCTTGTTCAATAGAACCATTGGACATGTCTCAACGATGTTCCTATCTGCCAGGACATTGAAGGATATCTAGGTTGACTCATTTTCCCTGGCTTTGTAAAGACTACAGTTTGACGGGAGCCCTACTTCCTTGTTCCTACCCTCTTAGGCAAGCTTTTCAAAATGGGGGGCAGTACTAATTTACAGGTACATGGAAGCTATGTTACCGTGCACTGTCTATCCATGATAGTTAATTAGCTACAATGGCAGCTTCTGATGATTCCTCATTCCAAGAAGAGCTGGACGATGAAACATTTTTTGATGTTCTTTTACATAGGAACATACAGCCCTATTTATTTGAGCCGGAATACACTGAAGAGCAGTTGAGACAGTGAAAGCAATAACTGTGAGACTAGCAAGCAGCGGCAGCAGCCTAGACCATCTGGGCTGGACCAGGACTCAGGAGGGTAGATTACAAACAAGAAAGTTGTTTGCTATCTGTAGCTAGCTAGCAATAAAAGCTCTCTTTTTACACGAGGCAGTGTTGTTCAGTACAATACAATTTGGTGATTGATTTGGCCATATCAAGGCTTGCTAGTACCATTACAAGGCAAGCTAAAACCAAGTTTAGTTAGCTAGCTAGCTGTGTATTTAATATACCTAAAATGTACTGTAGTCTAACGTTATAGCTAGCAAGCTAACTATCCTAGCTAGCCTCAATGTCTCTCATTATGAGCAAAACTGAAGAAATGTTGTGATGATAGTGGTGGAGAGTAAAGGAATGACTTTGTGTTTATGACTCATATTAGTCTTGGAGTTACTATACTTGTGTGATATAGCTAGCTAGCGAACATGTGTCTGTGACATGTCTCATTCTACACCATGCTGTTACAGTAGGAATACAGACAGTACACAATGACTACCCATGAATGTGTAATAGCGTTTTTGACTCTCTCACACATTAAATACTGCTTAGACACAAAGAAGTTGATTGCTCTCAAGGGGAGATGTGAAAGGTCCCATAACAACAATCTCCCATTGTATCAAAGTGACTCCAAACACCTCACTGTACCACCCAAACACACCATATGCAGTTATTCCTTTTGTAGAACTGTAGAATTTATTATAAGCGTAAGTTGCATATTCTTTTTCCTTCTGTATATATGTCATACAATGCCATAACTGTTACTGCATACTGCTGTGTAAACTCGCCTCGGTCTCCAGAGCAAATAAACTTCATCTTGAAAAAAATTCATGTCTACTTATTAGCTTTATTGATAGACTAATCTACTGTTTATTTAAAACATGTTTAGTTTCCAACAAATTAGCGTTTAAATGATACACAAAGTTCCTGCATTATTTGTTTTAGCAGTAAGACTGAAGCTAGTTTATCCAAATACATTTAAAGAAAATCAAAATGAATTAACGCAGGAAATAAAGTTAACACTTTATTGGGATCGGATGCAGCAGGAATAATTGAGTCACTTGTCAGTACACTTTAAAAAAATATTAAATTAAACACCATTATATATTCTGTATACAGTTTAAGTCAGAAGTTTACATAGCCATATACATTTAAACTTAGTTTTTCACAATTCCTGACATTTAGTCCTAGTAAAAATTCCCTGTCTTAGGTCAGTTAGGATCACCACTTTATTTTAAGAATGTGAAATGTCAGAATAATAGTAGAGAGAATTATTTATTTCAGCTTTCATTTCTTTCATCACATTCCCAGTGGGTCAGAAGTTTACATACACTCAATTAGTATTTGGTAGCATTGCCTTTAAATTAATTTGGGTCAAACGTTTCGGGTAGCCTTCGACAAGCTTCCCATAAAAAAATTGGGTGAATTTTGGCCCATTCCTCCTGACAGAGCTGGTGTAACTGAGTCAGGTTTCTAGTCCTCCTTGCTCGCTCACGCTTTTTCAGTTCTGCCCACAAATTTTCTATGGGATTGAGGTCAGGGCTTTGTGATGGCCACTCCAATACCTTGACGTTGTTGTCCTTAAGCCATTTTCCCACAACATTGGAAGTATGCTTGGGGTCATTGTCCATTTGGAAGACCCATTTGCGACCAATCTTTGACATCCTGACTGATGTCTTGAGATGTTGCTTCAATATATCCACATAATTCCCTCCCTCATGCCATCTATTTTGTGAAGCGCACCAGTCCCTCCTGCAAAAAAGCTTCATCGTTGGGATGGTGTTCTTCGGCTTGCAAGCTTCCCCCTTTTTCCTCCAAACATAACGATGGTCATTATGGCCAAACAGTTCTACTTTTGTTTCATCAGACCAGAGGACATTTCTCCAAAAAGTACAATCTTTGGCCCCATGTGCAGTTGGAAACTGTAGTCTGGCTTTTTTATGGCGGTGTTGGAGCAGTGGCTTCTTCCTTACTGAGTGGCCTTTCAGGTTATGTCGATATAGGACTCGTTTTACTGTGAAAATAAATACTTTTGTACCTGTTTCCTCCAGCATCTTCACAAGGTCCTTTGCTGTTGTTCTGGGATTGATTTGCACTTTTTGCACCAAAGTACGTTCATCTCTAGGAGACAGAATGCGTCTCCTTCCTGAGCGGTATCACAGCTGCGTGGTCCCATGGTGTTTATAGTTGCGTACTATTGTTTGTACAGATGAACGTGGTACCTTCAGGCGTTCAGAAATTGTTGACTTGTGGAGATCTACATTTTTTTTCTTAGGTCTTGGCTGATTTCTTTTGATTTTCCCATGATGTCAAGCAAAGAGGCACTGAGTTTGAAGGTTGGCCTTGAAATACATCCACAGGTACACCTCCACTTGACTCAACTGATGTAAATTAGCCTATCAGAAGCTTCTAAAGCCATGACATAATTTTCAGGAATTTTTAACTGTTTAAAGGCACAGTCAACTTAGTGAACGTAAACTTCTGGCCAACTGGAATTGTGATACAGTGAATTATAAATGAAATAATCAGTCTGTAAACAATTGTTGGAAAAACACAAAGTAGATGTCCTAACCGACTTGCCAAAACTTTAGTTTGTTAACAAGACATTTTTGGAGTGGTTGAAAAACGAGTTTTAATGCCACCGACCTAAGTGCATTTAAACTTCCGACTTCAGCTCTATATACAGTACCAATAAGAAGTTTGGACACACCTACTCATTCAAGGGTTTTTCTTTATTTTTACTATTTTCTACATTGTAGATTAATAGTGAAAACATCAAAACTATGAAGTAACACATATGGAATCATGTAGTAACCAAAAAAGTGTTAACTTCTTATGGCTGCAAGGGGCAGTATTGAGTAGCCAGTGAAATCGTGCCCATTTCAAACGGCCTCGTACTCAATTCTTGCTCGTACAATATGCATATTATTATTATTATATATTATATATGACTATTGGATAGAAAACACTCTCTAGTTTCTAAAACCGTTTGAATTATTTCTCTGAGTGAAACAGAACTCCTTCTGCAGCACATTTCCTGACCAGGAAGTGGAATGTCAGAAATCGATGCTCTGTTCAACTTCATGCCTATACATGGGCAATGAACGTAAGAGTCTACGTACACTTCATACACCTTCCCCTGGTTGTCAAGAGGCGGTGAGAGAATACATTTCGTGTCTATCTTGGTCTGAGGTGGAATTAAAGCTCTTTGTATGACGTGACCGTCCATTTCCTGTTTCTGGAGCGAGCGAAAGAGGACATGGATTTGCCTTCTGTTTAGCTGTCGTTATGGACGACTAACATCTCCGGTTTAGATTTTATTTGATACATGTGACCATATCATCGTAAAGTATGTTTTTTTCAATATAGTTTATCAGATTATTGAAATTTTTTCGGGAGTTTTGCCATGTTCCGTTCTCTGACTTTGTTGACGTTGGAGAGATCCGTGCCACTTGGCAAGTGCCCATGCTAAATCAAGAGGGAAATTTGCCGTTCCAGATCCAAACAACGACTGTTCTGGACAAAGGACACCTTGTACCAACATTCTGACGGAAGATCACCAAAAGTAAGAAACATTTTATGATGCTATTTCTAATATCTGTCGTGCATGTGAACTGGTCGTCGGCGCCCAAGTGTTTCTGGCTATTGTGGCTACGCTAATATAACGCTATATTGTGTTTTCGCTGTAAAACACTTGAAAATCGGAAATGTTGTCTGGAATCACAAGATGCCTTTCTTTCAATTGCTGTACACTATGTATTTTTCAGAAATGTTTTATGATGAGTATTTAGTTATTTGGCGTTGGTGTCTGTAATTTTTCTGTCTGCTTTCGGTGCAATGACTGTAGCTGCAATGTAAACTATGATTTATACCTGAAATATGCAAATTTTTCGAAAAAAACATATGCTATACAATAAATATGTTATCAGACTGTCATCTGATGAGGTTGTTTCTTGGTTAGTGGCTATTTATATCTTTATTTGGCCGAATTTGTGATAGCTACTGATGGAGTCAAAAACGGACATGTTGGCTGGATTCACGAGATGTGTACCTTTCATATGCTGTATTGGACTTGTTAATGTGTGAAAGTTAAATATTGAAAAAAACTATATTTTGAATTCCGCGCCCTGCACTTGAAGTGGCTGTTGTCATAAATGTACCGACGTCGGGCTTGCACGCCAAACAGGTTAAACAAATCAAAATATATTTAAGATTTTTCAAACTAGCCACCCTTTGCCTTGATGACAGCTTTGCACACTCTTGGCAGTCTCTCAACCAGCTTCATCTGGAATGCTTTCCCAACAGTCTTGAAGGAGTTCCCACATATGCTGAGCACTTTTTGGCTGCTTTTCCTTCACTCTGCAGTGAACTCATCCCAAACCATCTCAATTGGGTTTAGGTCGGTTGATTGTGGAAGCCAGGTCATCTGATGCAGCACTCCCATCATTCTCCTTCTTGGTTAAATAGCCCTTAGACAGCCTGGAGGTGTGTTGGGTCATTGTCCGGTTTAAAAACGAATGATAATAGGCTTTCTTGAGGACTGCCACAGTAAAGGAAGACCCACAGTTATCTCTGCTGCAGAGGATAAGTTTATTAGATTTACCAGCCTCAGAAATTGCAGCCCAAATAAATGCTTCACAGAGTTCAAAGAACCGACACATCTCAACATCAACTGTTCAGAAGAAACTGCATGAATCAGACGTTCATGGTCAAATTGCTGCAAAGAAACCACTACTAAAGGACACTGCTAATAATAAGAGACTTGCTTGGGCCAAGAAACACAAGCAATGGACATTAGACCGGTGAAAATCTTTCCTTTCCTGAGTCCAAATTTGAGATTTTTGGATCTAATCGCCGTGTCTTTGTGAGACGCAGAGTTGGTGAACGTATCCGCATGGATCACTAGTCACGTTAAATAATGCCACTTTGATAATGTTTACATATCTTACATTACTCATCTCATATGTGTCGTGTCTCTGACTGATTAAAAACTTCTTAGGGCTCGGCCCCTTTTTTCAAATTTTCCGCCTGAGTGACGTGCCCAAAGTAAACTGCCTGTTGCTCAGGCCCTGAAGCCAGGATATGCATATAATTGGGACCATTGGAAAGAAAACACTTTGACGTTTGTAGAAATGTTAAAATAATGCAGGAGAATATAACAGAATAGATATGGTAGGAGAAAATCCAAAGTTTGTTTGAGAGACCATGCTCTTACAATGGCAAGTATAAGGGCATACTGGAAAATAAATCCCAGGATGCAATTCCTATGGCTTCCACAGGGTGTCAGCAGTCTATGTTCAAGGTTTCAGGCTTGTAACTTCCAAAACGATTAAGAAATATCAGTGTTTGAAGACAGGACGCACAAGCTAAAATCGGTTTCTTATTGAAAATACTTCTTTCCGTAAGAAATATTATAGTTTGAATAGATTTTAACCTGTTGGGGATGGGGGCGCTGTTTAGACTATTTATGCTAATTTGGGTAATTTTTGAAACGGCTTCCCACAAAATCCTTGATCGTACAATATGCATATTATTATTATTATTGGATAGAAAACAGTCTATAGTTTCTATAGGAGTTGAAATTTTGTCTCTAAGTGGAACAGAGCCCATTCTACAGCAATTTCCCTGACATGGATTCAGATTTCAGAAATGTTGGCCACTGTTCTGAAGTCAGTTAAAACGGCACTGATATTGCTATGACTATACGGACACTTCTTACGTCTTCCCCTGGATGCCTTTACGTGATGACGATTCCAATGGGGTCGATTAGGCGTTCACAGGCCCTACAAATGAAAAAACCCTGAAGCTAGTCATTCTTTTGGAGCTGCGTCATGCGCCTAGAGGACACCGGCCCGCTCCTGTTCCAAGCATTAGTGAAGGGGGTAATATTACTCGGGTCATGTTTCTACTCGTTATGGGAGTTAAAAACATCATAAGGTAGTTAATTTAAAGCGTTTTATAGCAATTTATATCCGTTTAGTGCGATTTTGGGACATTTATTTTTGCAACGATGTGAATAGTTGGGCACGCTTTTCAGTTCATCCCGAACGCAGTAGGCATTTCCACATGGCAAGAGGACAGCTTTCCACCAAAAGACGATTCCTCCCAAGAAAGGATCCTTTGCCCAAGATACTGATGGAAGAACAGCTCAAGGTAGGACATTTTTATTATGATAAATCGTGTTTCTGTCGAAACATTTTAGTGGCTTAGGACGCCATGTTTTTTGACGTAGCTTCGCTTGGCGCAAACTGTATTGAAAAGTAAGGATAAATTAAAAAATGTAATAACGCAATTGTATTAAGAATTAAATTGTCTATCAATCCCTGTCCACCCTATATTTTTTAGTCACGTTTATGAGTATTTATGTATAAGAGTAGATCACTGTCTAAGTGGCGCAAGGAAATTTTCTGACCAACTGAGCTACATTTCACATTGTCTAACCATGATTTTGGTGGCTAAATATAAACATTTTCGATCAAACTGTATATGCATGTTGTAATGTGATGTTACAGGAGTGTCATCGGAAGAATTCTGAGAAGGTTAGTGAAAAAATTAATATCTTTTGGCGATGTTGACTTTTATCGCTCACTTTGGCTAGAATCAATGCTGGGCTGCTAATTGCTATGTGCTAAGCTAATATAACGATTTATTGTGTTTTCGCTGTAAGACACTTAGAAAATCTGAAATATTGTCTGTATTCACAGGATCTGTGTCTTTCGATTCGTGTATGCTGTGTATTTTTACGAAATGTTTGATGATTAGTAAGTAGGTAAACACGTTGCTCTAAGTAGTTTTTCTATTCCATTTGTGACGGTGGGTGCAATTGTAACCTATGCCATCTACCTGAAATATGCACTTTTTTCTAACAAAACCTATCCCATACCATAAATATGTTATCAGACTGTCATCTAATGAGTTTTTTTGTTGGTTAGGGGCTATAAATATCTTAGTTTAGCCGAATTGGTGATGGCTACTGGTGTTGGTGGACAAATAAAAGATGGTGGATTATGCTAATGTGTTTTTAGGTAATAGATGTACATCTTTACATATTGTGTCTTCCCTGTAAAACATTTTAAAAATCGGAAATGTTGACTGGATTCACAAGATCTGTGTCTTTCATTAGCTGTATTGGACTTTAATGTGTGAAAGTTAAATATTTAAAAAAATATTTTTTTTGAATTTCGCGGCACTGGTTTTTCAGTGGGGGGGGGGGGGGGGGTGTGCCGCTAGCGCCACGCTGATCCTAGACAGGTTAAACAATCACATGGCATGTTTTCACTGTGACAGCTACTGTAAATCGGTCAGTGCAGTTAGATTAACAAGAATTCAAGCTTTCAACTGATAAGACACTTATATGTTCCTAAATGTTTAATATACATCATTTTTATGATTATTTATTTGAATTGTGCGCCCTCCAGTTTCACCGGAAGTTGTCCTAGCGGGACGCCTAGCCCTATTTTACAACATGCTATTTTATAAAATGATTAAATAACGTTTGATTGATTATGTGATTGAATTAAACCATGCAACAATTAACTCTTTAATAACCTGGGGCACCACAGAAGCATTCGTTTATATAGAGCGGCTATATCCCGAATCCACTCTTGAAGATCTTTTATATAATTAGCAGTCAATTATTAATTGTCACCTTATTCAGTCTCATCTGAACGTCGTAAAATGCTTGGTTATCTTCACGAACCCTGGCTAACAAGTTGAATTAGCAATACAAAAATTGTCTTAATTATTTATTTACTAAATACCTAAATAATCACATAGAATTACATATACACAGGATGGATCATACATCAACTACTAATCATGTCATAAAATAAAAAGTCCCTAGCGGACGAAACCGATATGACGGCTGGTTACAAAAATAAAGAGGGTTGGGTTTGAATGAAAGAGCGGGAAGACTGAGGGAAAAAATAGATTGGGTCTCTATTGGACCTTGAGAAGCTATGCTACCGTAAATACAGAATCTTATGCATTCTAAGAACCGCCCATTCGGAAAAGGAAAATGCAACATATATATTTACACTGAGCTGCGCTTCAATAGATGGGTCGAAGATGGAAGACTGGCTTGCCCAGAAGAGATTGCCCTTGTCCCTTGTAGAATCTATCTGGTCGTAGTGTTGTAGGGCAGATACGTTATACCCTGTCCACTGTAGAGTGGATATTCAACAATTCGCAACCACAGCTCACGCTGGGGTTCGCTTAGTCTGACGTGAAGTGGGTCACGGGGCCTTTTACACTTGAGAAGAAAAGGGCTTGTTTCTCTCCTCTCAACCAATGTCCGTTCACTTGGATGTGGCCACTGAGTGAGCATAGTTTACTTATGAAAATGATTCTCTCATTTAGAAGCTGAAATTGCATTTAATCTTTTCACAAATAGTTTCATATTTAAACATTTAAATTGCACAACAATTCCATGTGAATCTGATAACTATAATGTGTAGACTTTCCAAGGTACAATTTATGTTGTCCGATCATCAGATATAATGTCCCAGACACCAGCTGATCTGACATCATATTCTTTAAGAGCCAACGGACACTTTCAACTGGTTGGATTACATAAATATTGTTATTTTCCCCAACCTTTTTATGTTACTATACTCTATGTTATCAAAGGGCTTTCCAAGAGTCCATTCTGTAGAGTGGAGAGAAAAGGGGGAAATGTATTTATGAGGTCATAAACCTCCCCCAACAGGGCAACGTCATGACATATGTGTATACTGTATCTTATACCATCTATTGCATCTTGCTTATGCCGCTCGGTCATCGCTCATCCAAATGTTAATATGTACATATTCTTATTCCATTCATTTAGATTTTTGTGTATTAGGTAGTTGTGGAATTGTTAGATTACTTGTTAGGATTTCTCTACACTCGCATTAACATCTGCTAACCATGTGTATGTGACCAATAACATTTGATTTGTGTGGTTCCCACCGTGAAGCACGGAGGAGGAGGTATCAAGGCACAAGGCGAGACCCAGATGCAGACACAGGAGGCAGATGGTTAGAGTCCAAGCTGTTTATAAACAATCCAAAAGGGGTAGGCAAGAGAATGGTCGTGGACAGGCCAAAGGTCATAAGCAGTTCAGAGATCCAGAGGTACAGAATGGCAGGCTCGAGGTCAGAGTAGGCAGAATGGTCAGGCAGGCGGAAATGGAGTCCAGAAAAACAGGCAAAGGTCAAAACCGGGAGGACTAGTAAAAGAGAATAGAAAAGCAGGAGCATGGGAAAAACACGCTGTTTGACTTGAACATACAAGACGAACTGGCACATAGACAGGAAACACAGGGATAAATACACCAGGGCAAATAAGCGACACCTGGAGGGGGTGGAAACAATCACAAGGACAGGTTAAACAGATCAGGGAATGACAGGAGGTGTGATGGTGTGAGGGTGCTTTGCCGGTGACACTATCGGTTGATTTATTTAGAATTCAAGGGACACTTAACGAGCCTGGCTACCACAGCATTTGCAGTGATACGCCATCCCACTTAGTGGGACTATCATTTGTTTTTCAACAGGACAATGACCCAACACACCTCGAGGCTGTGTAAGGGTTATTTGACCAAGGAGGAGAGTGCTGCATCAGATGACCTGGCCTCCACAATCACCTGACCTCAACACAATTGAGATGGTTTGGGATGAGTTGGACCGCAGAGTGAAGGAAAAGTAGCCAACAAGTGCTCATCATATGTGGGAACTCCTTTAAACCTTTTCTCAATAGCTGTTTCTCAATAGCTGTTTTTACTTTGTAAAAAATCGTTCCCAAATTAAACTGCCTCGTACTCAATTCTTGCTCTTACAAAATGCATATTATTATTACTATTGGATAGAAAACACTCTCTAGTTTCTAAAACCGTTTGAATTATATCTTTGAGTAAAACAGAACTCATTTTGCAGCAAACTTCCTGTCAGGAACTGAAAAATCTGAAATCGGGGGCTCTGTTCCAGGGCCATTCTATTAATTTGCATGAAATCTGCATGAAAAACATCATAAAGTAGTTATTTTAAACCGAGTTATATCAGTTTATATCAGTTTATTGCGATTTTTGGTATTTTCTTTGTTTTGCGTTATGGTGAGTTGGACACTCCTGCGCCACATGGCTAGCTTTGTTTGCTAATTCGACAGATGAAGAGGGCATTCTACAACCGAACACCGATTATTCTGGACAAAGGACACCTTGTACAAGATTCTGATGGAAGCTCATCAAATAGTAGGAACCATTTATGATGTTATTTCGTATTTCTGTCGAAAATGTTTAGACGTATATTCCGCCCTGATTTTGGGCGCTGTCTCGCTATAACGTAAGCTGTATGTCGTACTAAAGTTATTTTAAAAAATCTAACACAGCGGTTCCTCTAACGCCTCCCTAACCCGGATCCGGGATCCCCCCCAACACAAAAGCTGACTAGCATAGCCTAGCCTAAAGTTACAGGGATATCATAAAATAAAATGTTCATGAAATCACAAGTCCAAGACACCAAATGAAAGATACAGATCTTGTGATTCAAGCCATCATCTCTGATTTGTAAAATGTTTTACAGGGAAGACACAATATGTAAATCTATTAGCTAACCACTGTTAGCAAAAGACAACAATTTTCTTACTCCACCATTTTCTTACTGCATCAGTAGCTATCACCAATTCGGCCAAATAAAGATATTGATAGCCACTAACCAACAAAAAACCTCATCAGATGACAGTCTGATAACATATTTATTGTATAGGATAGGTTTTGTTAGAAAAATGTGCATATTTCAGGTATAAATCATAGTTTACAATTGCACCCACCATCACAACTCGACTAGAATAAATACAGAGAGCAACGTGTATTACCTAATTACTCATCATAAAACATTTCTTAAAAATACACAGCGTACACTAATTGAAAGACACAGATCCTGTGAATCCAGACAATATTTCAGATTTTCTAAGTGTCTTACAGCGAAAACACAATAAATCGTTATATTAGCATAGCACATGTGCAAACATTACCCCAGCATTGATTCACGGCAAAAAGAGCGATAGCATTATCACCACCAAAATGTATTAATTTTTTCACTAACCTTCTCAGAATTCTTCAGATGACACTCCTATAACATCATATTACAACATACATATAGAGTTTGTTCGAAAATGTAGATATTTAGCCACCAAAATCGTGGTTATACAATGAGAAAAGTAGCCAAGCTGGTCAGAAAATGTCGGGCGCCATATTAGACAGTGATCTAGTCTTATACATAAATACTCATAAACTTGCCAAAAAAATACAGGGTGGACAGCGATTGATAGACAATTTAGTTCTTAATGCAATCGCTGAATTACATTTTTTAAATTATCCTTACTTTTCAATACAGGTTGCGCCAAACGAAGCTACACCAAACAAAACGGCGCCATAAGCGTTTAATATTTTTCGACAGAAACACGATTTATCATCATTAATAGTTCTTCCTATGAGCTGTTCTTCCATCAGAATCTTGGGCAATGAATCCTTTCTTCGGTCTAATCGTCTTTTGGTCGAAAGATGTCCTCTTGTCCCGTCGAAATGGCCACTAACGTTCACCATGCACTCGAAAAGTGCCCAGCTCCTCAAAGTGCATCACACAGAAATGCCATAAAATCGCCCTAAACGGATATAAATTGCTATAAAACGGTTCAAATTAACTACCTTATGATGTTTTTAACACCTATAACGAGTAAAAACATGACCGGAGAAATATTACTGGCTAAACAACAGCTTGGAAGGAGGCAAGTCCGATGTCCATCGTGCGTCAGGCGCAGGCAGGAAAAGAAAGCTACTTCCGATCATTGGTGTTTTATACAGGCCCTGATTGCGCAATCGACTCCATTCAAAGCGTCACCATGTACTGACATCTAGAGGAAGACGTAGGCAGTGTTTGTTTCTCCATAGCATTTACAGAGACCTTACAACTGACCTGGGAACAGGGGCCAAGATTTCTGAAATCTCACTCCCTGTCATGAAAAGTGCTGTAGAAGGAGTTCTGTTTCACTCAGAGACATAATTCAAACGGCTATAGAAACTAGAGAGTGTTTTCTATCCAATGATAATAATATGCATATTGTACGAGCAAGAATTGAGTACTAGGCAGTTTAATCTGGAGACCGATTTATGCTAAGTCGAAACAGCACCCCCTATATTCGCAAGAAGTTAAGAACTAGTATATCTTTCATTTGCTGTCCAACATGTATTTTTTAGTAAAGTTTATGATTAGTTATTTGATTAGATTAGGTGCCTCTCCAAGATTTCTCCGGACAATATTTCTGCATTTTGACTACGTATTCACATTGTAAAACCACGATTTGTGCCGCTAAATATGCACATTTTCGAACAAACCATATATGTATTGTGTAATATGATGTTATAGGACTGTCATCTGATGAAGTTTGTGAAGGTTAGGGAAAAAATTTATATCTTTTGCTGGTTTATTCGCTATCGCTAACGTTGCGTTGAATGAATGCGGTTGTGTGGTAGGCTATTGTAGTAAGCTAATATAATGCTATATTGTGTTTTCGCTGTAAAACACTTAAAAAATCTGAAACATTGGCTGGATTCACAAGATGTTTGTCTTTCATTTGCTGTACACCATGTATTTTTCATAAATGTTTTATGATGAGTATTTAGCTATTTCACGTTGGTCTCTGTAGTTATTCTAGCTGCTTCGGTGAGATTTGTGATGGTGACTGCAATGTAAAACTATGATTTATACCTGAAATATGCATATTTTTCGAACAAAACATATGCTATACAATAAATATGTTATAAGACTGTCATCTGATGAAGTTGTTTCTTGGTTAGTGACTATTTATATCTTTATTTGGTCGAATTTGTGATAGATACCTATGCGGTAAAAAAATTGTGAAAATATGCGGTTGAGTCTTTTGCAATCGTGGTTAGCTAATAGAAATACATATTGTGTTTTCGCTGTAAAACATTTTAAAAATCGGAAATGATGGCTGGATTCACAAGACGTGTATCTTTCATCTGGTGTCTTGGACTTGTGATTTCATGATATTTAGATGCTAGTATTTACTTGTGACGCTATGCTAGGCTATGCTAGTCAGTTTTTTACTGATGAGGCTGTTCCCGGATCCGGGATTGTGACCAAGTAGAAGTTAAGACCGTTGGAAAAGCATTCCAGGTGAAGCTGGTTGAGAGAATGTCAAGAGTGTGCAAAGCTGGCATCAAGGCAAAGGGTGGCTAGTTTGAAGAATCTAAAATCTAAAATATATTACGATTTTTTTAACACTTTGTTATTTCATAGTTTTGATGTCTTCACTGTTATTCTACAATGTATAAAATAGTAAAAATACAGATGAGCTATTGAAGTATATATAAACATATAGTATATATATGTACAACAGCTAGAAATATCTATACCGCAACGCAATTTTGAGCATATAGGCATTCTATATTATACTACAACATCAGTCTAACTGAATATGGGTATTGTGTTGGTTGAATATTCCAGGCAGGTTACATATTGTTCTTCAGCTGGTGAACCTCTTCTTTATGTTGGTTAATGGCAGCTGATTTAGTAGTCTTTGTTGCTGTGGTGATGTTGCCGGGCTGTTGGGTTTGGGGATTTGTGACTCAGGCTCCTTGTAGACAATTGTCTGGTCCTTTTTGCACTTCACTGCCAGTTGGACAAGCCACTCACATGTTTTTCACCACCCACTGCTTCGACCTCTTGCAGAAGATTTGTTTGCACTGCAAGTCTCCTGGAGAGACGTGAAGGTGATCAGGAGGATGTGTAAACATACAATAACCATAGAACCATACTATGTAAACAAAATAGGGTACAGTAGACTGGTATGTATTCTGTTATACTCAGAGTCAATAATGGGGCATTGAGATGGCTGTTAGCAAAGATGTCCAAAGTTTGAGGGGGTCTTGACTGATGTACAGTCTAGTCGTGTCTTGTTATGTATGAGCACCTAGAGTTGTGCTGTTGACTAGACAAGCACTGCCAACAATAGAGTGAATAGGCTAGAAGAGTACACTAACAGCCCCTCTCCCCCATACTGAAGAACTGACTGTAAGGGTGTGAAAAGTTTGAGGAGCACATGTCTTGTGACAGTTTAGTGTTTGTTCAAGAGGGTATTGTGCTTTCATAAATACCTTTGCCTGTCCTGGCTTGTGTCAAAGTAAGATTATGTTGAGCTTGAGCATATTCCAGGCTGAAAGCTTTCATCCAATGGGTCTACAGGCTCTGTATTAGTAAAGCTGGTGTTCAGGTTATCGTTATCAGCAGCATGATTAGTCTGTTAGACACACAGTAGTCAGTGATTAGCCAACATTTGACTACTATGTCCCCATTTACACACACTCAAACAAGATCATATATCCACTCCCCCCGTCCCACATGTCAACAGATCATTCATACTAACCTTCACACACAATACCCACCCCTAACAGACACCAGCCAGTCACCCAAACCCTCCCCTCCTTACTAATACTTTCTTTTCTGCAATTTAGACTTCAAGCCTTGCATTAACTTTCAACTAAGCCTCAACAATACAGAGAAAACTACAGTAGAAGTTGTCCAATTATGACAACAAGACACAGCCCATGTCTATGCCTAGCTCCAGTAGATGTATTTGCTCATCATGGAGTCATGGAAAGATTTAGTAGATTTTAGTAAGCTTTTAGAAGGTGACTTACACTCGATCCTGGTGCTGAGCTCGATGTTGATGCCTCTACAGATATTGATGCCTCTACAGATGTTGATGCCTCTACAGATGTTGATGCCTCTACAGATGTTGATGCCTCTACAGATGTTGATGGGATCAGACTCTAAATGAAACACATAGTCACACATAGTTAGTCTCTGCAATAGTTAGCTAGCTAGCTAGCTAACGGTTAACCTAACGAAGCGAACCTTGCAAAGTTACAAATCACATCACCAGATAGCAGCTTGCTAATTACACTGATATGCTTTGCAATGTCTAGCAAGCGTATTATGAAAGCCAGCTAGCTAGATTTTGGTTTAGATAAATAAATGTAGTTCGCCAGCTAGCTAGTTAGCTAGGTAATGTTAGTTACGTTACCACAGCTTGACTTGTTTTCTGCTGCTCTGATGTTGGCTGATCGGATTACTTCCTCTTTGGAGTGAAGGGGAAAATCGATGGAATAGCATCACTTTTCAATGTTCGACGACATGGCAACCCCATCAGTTGAGACCTCAGTTCCGTTTCGAAATCCTCTGGCTGAAAGTGCTGGCTACAAATGCAGACATTTTGAAATTTCTCACTTCAACTGGATACACATGCGGGTACTACGTCCTGAAATCGCTATGAATTCTGGATTTTGTGGTTTGCTTACAACCAGGAAATGTAGCTGGTCCGTTTCTACTGGTGAGACGCAGAAAAGCTCGGTATTTGCGTGTATTGAGGAATATGATATGTTAATAACATATTAATGTACATTTACAGTGAAATAGAGCAGCAGTGAAATGTATCTTCAACCTAATTGTCCTAACCTGCTACGTCAATCTCCCGGACCTGCTACACAAATTCTCCTAACCTGCTATGTGAGTTCTCCTAACAGTTTCATGAGTTCTCCTAACCAGCTACATGAGTTCTCCTAACCAGCTACCTGCTATGTGAGTTCTCCTAACCTGCTACGTGAGTTCTCCTAACCAGCTACCTGCTACGTGAGTTCTCCTAACCTGCTACCTTCTGCGTGAGTTCTCCTAACCAGCTACGTGAGTTCTCCTAACCTGCTACCTGCTACATTAACTGCATCCCATCTAGTCACAATCAGAAAAGAGGGTTGGAGGGAGAGGTAATTGATGGCCGTATATCGACCCCCCTGTAAAACCTAGTTAACACCTCGCCTGCCTTCCAGCCTGTGAAATCTGATTAGCTCTATGTGTGTGTCTGTGTGTACTTTTAGTAAACCAGGATTAACACCCTGCCTGTCGGCCATCTTGCCTTTCATGCCATTTTCTTCTTTAACCTTTCAACTTTTACGTATGTGAGCGTGTTTCTTTTATGTGTGTATTTGTATGTTATTGGATGTTCAAAGGCATTTGTGTGTGTGTGTGTGTGTGTGTGTGTGTGTGTGTGTGTGTGTGTGTGTGTGTGTGTGTGTGTGTGTGTGTGTGTGTGTGTGTGTGTGTGTGTGTGTGTGTGAGATTAGGACAGTATCCACTAACTAGATTCCACCCAGTCAATAATTAATAGGGCACTCAGCCTGATAGGCAATCACCCTTAATCAATACTAATGTTTTTACAGACCTCAGAACTGTGTGTGTGTGTACGGTATGTCTATGTGTGTGTGTGTCGAGGGGAAAAATAGCTCTTTAATCTAGTCAGTGCGTATATAGGATAAACATTAATTTACAGACATTATAAATCACTGGCCTGTCATCTCTCTCTCCTCTCCTCCTTCTCTCCTCTCCTCCTTTGGTACAGGAGAGCTGGAGCCTAACTCAGACTGTCTGCACTGCTTCCAAGAAGAGTTCTCTCCTTTCCTCCTCTCCTCCTCCTATCTCATCTCTTCTCTCTGGTTCTCTCCTTTCCTCCTCTCCTCCTCCTATCTCATCTCTTCTCTCTGGTTCTCTCCTTTCCTCCTCTCCTCCTCCTATCTCATCTCTTCTCTCTGGTTCTTTCCTTTCCTCCTCTCCTCCTCCTATCTCATCTCTTCTCTCTGGTTCTCTCCTTTCCTCCTCTCCTCCTCCTATCTCATCTCTTCTCTCTGGTTCTCTCCTTTCCTCCTCTCCTCCTCCTATCTCATCTCTTCTCTCTGGTTCTCTTCTTTCATTTGACTCACTAATCTAGCCTGCATATAACACCACTGGGTTTACAAATGACCTTCGCTGAACGTTAGCTAATTTTGCCTGAATGTTATAATCAAACGTCATATATAATACGAGGGGAGCAAAGTACATTTCAGTGTGTGAGTGTGTGTGTAGCTCTCTTACCTGCCACTGACAACAAAGCAGGCCACCAGGAAGATGAGCAGTACGATACCTCCAGTGATGGACACAGCCAGGATAGTAGACTGGTTAGGGTCTCCTATGGCCAACATGTCTGAGACAGGGAATCACAGGCAAGAGAAAGGGTTAACACATTGTGAGAAGGTGTGTCTATGTGTGCATGTGTGTCTTTGTGTGTCTATGTGTGTGATCAGAAATACAGTGTAGGCATTGTTAATGTTGTAAATGACTATTGTAGTTTTTTTTTATGGAATATCTACATAGATGTTCAGAGGCCCATTATCAGCAACCATCACTCCTGTGTTCCAATGGCACGTTGTGTTAACTAATCCAAGTTTATCATTTTAAAAGGCTAATTGATCATTCTGAGAAATGAAGGCTATTCCATGTGAGAAACTGCCAAGAAATGGAAGATTTCATACAACGCTGTGTACTACTCCCTTCACAGAACAGGGCAAACTGGCACTAACCAGAATAGAAAGAGGAGTGGGAGGCCCCGGTGCACAACTGAACAAGAGGACAAGTACATTAGAGTGTATAGTTTGAGAAACAGACATCTCACAAGTCCTCAACTGGCAGCTTCATTAAATAGTACCCGCAAAACACCACTCTCAACGTCAACAGTGAGGACTTGATTTTTACACTGCAATAATCGGGCCGTTACTCAAAACAAATACCTCATTTATCAAGTTTAGCCAAGCACGAGCAGACATGTGCATGCATTTGTGTGTGTGTGTGTGTGTGTGTGTGTGTGTGTGTATATGTGTGTCTGTGTGTATGTGCATGGGCAGCCAGCCCATTCAGGCAAATCAATGCCTCCAGGCAGCGATAGATGGCCATTGGTCTCCTATTCCATTCCCTGGCATCAAACACACACACGAAGAAGAAAAAAGCACACACACGAAGAAGAACAAAAAAACACACACACAGAGGGTTGCTTTTTTAAACACTTCAGTTCACCACAGAGACTTAGTAAGTAATCAATAACATTGATCCTACTCCATAGAATTGATATGACTAATATTCAGTCAGCTCAATCTTTGGTTTTCATTTCAATAGTCATGAACTTGAACTAAATGATTGATCAGATTCACATTTGATTTACATGATCGATATTCAGTCGAGGTGAACATAGGGCTGGCACAATAATCATACAATCATGTAACCGACAATTATGGACAATAATGGTGAAGTAAAACAATGATTTGTTTTACATATATTTTAGGAGTTTGGGGGGGTTCAACTTTAATTTATAGACATTAATAAATATAGTTTACTCAATAGCAGTTATTTATTTTTCCATTAAGAGGGTAAAGTTAGTAATTATTTTACTCGCAGAACGACATGTTCGGGAGGAAAAGCTTACTTTCCAAAAGATCCAAGCAGTCAAAAGCGTTTGTTTTGGAGACAGGGGTGTCACCTGTCATCAGATTAAATAGACTTAGTATTGAGAATGTCGATATATACCTTCCTCTGCACTGGGAGCGAGAACTCGTGATGCTTGGAGCCGTGCTGCTCAGACCACTGCGCCATCCCAGTTCACAATGCTCTAGTAAGCCATGATAATACTTGATTACGCTTTAATGAATTATTTTGTTTTAAGCCTTCCCCAAACCATAGCCAAAACCTTAACCACTCGGTTTTAACCCTGCAACCACGCGGAACTAAGCCTGTAACCACGCGGAACTAAGCCTGTAACCACTCGGTTTTAACCCTGCAACCACGCGGAACTAAGCCTGTAACCACGCGGAACTAAGCCTGTAACCACTCGGTTTTAACCCTGCAACCACACGGAACTAAGCCTGCAACCACGCGGAACTAAGCCTATAACCACGCGGAACTAAGCCTGTAACCACGCGGTACTAACCCTGCAACCACGCGGAACTAAGCCTGCAACCACGCGGAACTAAGCCTGTAACCACACGGAACTAAGCCTGTAACCACACGGAACTAAGCCTGCAACCACGCGGAACTAAGCCTGCAACCACGCGGAACTAAGCCTGTAACCACGCGGAACTAAGCCTGTAACCACGAGGAACTAAGCCTGTAACCAAGCGGTACTAAGCCTGCAACCACACGGAACTAAGCCTGCAACCACGCGGAACTAAGCCTGTAACCACGCGGAACTAAGCCTGTAACCACGCGGAACTAAGCCTGTAACCACGCGGTACTAAGCCTGCAACCACACGGAACTAAGCCTGCAACCACGCGGAACTAAGCCTGTAACCACGCGGAACTAAGCCTGCAACCACGCGGTACTAAGCCTGTAACCACTCGGTTTTAACCCTGCAACCACACGGAACTAAGCCTGCAACCACGCGGTACTAAGCCTGTAACCACTCGGTTTTAACCCTGCAACCACGCGGAACTAAGCCTGTAACCACGCGGAACTAAGCCTGTAACCACTCGGTTTTAACCCTACAACCACACGGAACTAAGCCTGCAACCACGCGGTACTAAGCCTGTAACCACTCGGTTTTAACCCTGCAACCACGCGGTACTAAGCCTGTAACCACGCGGTTTTAACCCTGCAACCACGCGGAACTAAGCCTGCAACCACGCGGTACTAAGCCTGTAACCACTCGGTTTTAACCCTGCAACCACGCGGAACTAAGCCTGCAACCACGCGGTACTAAGCCTGTAACCACTCGGTTTTAACCCTGCAACCACGCGGTACTAAGCCTGTAACCACTCGGTTTTAACCCTGCAACCACGCGGAACTAAGCCTGTAACCACTCGGTTTTAACCCTGCAACCACGCGGAACTAAGCCTGCAACCACGCGGTACTAAGCCTGTAACCACTCGGTTTTAACCCTGCAACCACGCGGAACTAAGCCTGTAACCACGCGGAACTAAGCCTGTAACCACTCGGTTTTAACCCTGCAACCACACGGATCTAAGCCTGCAACCACGCGGAACTAAGCCTGTAACCACTCGGTTTTAACCCTGCAACCATGCGGTACTAAGCCTGTAACCACGCGGTTTTAACCCTGCAACCACGCGGAACTAAGCCTGCAACCACGCGGTACTAAGCCTGTAACAACTCGGTTTTAACCCTGCAACCACGCGGTACTAAGCCTGTAACCACGCGGTTTTAACCCTGCAACCACGCGGAACTAAGCCTGCAACCACGCGGTACTAAGCCTGTAGCCACTCGGTTTTAACCCTGCAACCACGCGGTACTAAGCCTGTAACCACGCGGTACTAAGCCTGTAACCACGCGGTACTAAGCCTGTAACCACGCGGTACTAAGCCTGCAACCACGCGGTACTAAGCCTGTAACCACTCGGTTTTAACCCTGCAACCACGCGGTACTAAGCCTGTAACCACGCGGTGCTAAGCCTGTAACCACGCGGTACTAAGCCTGTAACCACGCGGTACTAAGCCTGTAACCACGCGGTACTAAGCCTGTAACCACGCGGTACTAAGCCTGTAACCACGCGGTATTAGTGTCAAAAATATATCATCATAACTACGTCGAATTTCTAAGGGAAACTATGAGATCTTGTTGCGATCATAGCAGCAACAAAAAAAGTTCAACAAAAATTACAATTTCAAAACCGTCATCAATTGCATGACAATTATTTATTATCCAATATTCCATAATCGTCACAGCCCTAGTTGAATTTGAGACAATGTCATGAGCTGGATTTTCATGTCCTTCCAATATGAGACTGAAAGACAGTAGAAAAAGGGAGGAGTAAGCAGAGCTGGGATATATATCGTCTTTTAAGGCATGCCGTTATGGATCCACATACCGGTATGGATATTTACAATACCGTCTATAAAGGTATTTAGGTGCACTGCTAAATAAATTAAAAGTTCTATAAATTGGACAACTTTACCGTCATCTTTGTTCTAGTTTGGTTTGTTAGAAAACAATCAGAATGGCCATTTAAAATCCTCCTAGGGTCATACACTACTCATAAAACATACAGTACCTGTCAAAAGTTTGGACACACCTACTCATTCAAGGATTTGCCTTATTTTTTACTATTTTCTACATTGTAGAATAATAGTGAAGACATAAAAACCATAAAATAACACATATGGAATCATGTAGTAACCAAAAAAGTGTTAAACAAATCAAAATATATTTGAGATATATTCACTATTATTTCTTAATGAAGAAAATAGCAAAAATAAATAAAAACGCTTGAATGAGTAGGTGTCCAAACGTTTGACTGGTACTGTATTTAGAAACTTGTATAATTCAGAAACCATTAAATACCGTCAAAAATAAGACAAATATTGTGCTAAGATATTTTGTCCATATCGCCCAGCCCTAGGACTGCCCTAATGGAGGTGAAGAGGTAGAGGTGAGATACAGCAGAGGTAAAAGAAGAGAGGAGAGAAGGAAGATGAAGAGAGTCCAAAAGAGGATGATAGGTGGAGACAGAGAAAAATAAAAAGACACAGCAGAGAGAGAGGAAGAGAAAGAGACCTTCGTGGCTGGTCTCCAGTTCTATCTCTCCTCCGTAGTTGCCGTATCCCCCGTCGGTTCTAGCTCGGACACGGAACACATATGTAGTACCAGGCTTTAGACCATCTACAGTCATCACATTGGACCTGGTCTTTAGGACTGTGTAGTTCTGCTCTCTCTGGTTCTAATGGGAGAGGAAGAGAGAGAGACAGATGGAGAGAGAGAGAGATAAATGAGAGAGAGAGAGATGTTAAGTGAGTGTGTGTCAGTGAGAAACCTCCTTGCAGTGTCTATGATACCTTCTCTAATGAGAGGAGCTCCACTACACTGATTAACACTGTTACTGTGGAATATTATCACTGATCCCTGCCACACACACACACACACACACACACACACACACACACACACACACACACACACACACACACACACACACACACACACACACACACACACACACACACACACACACACACACACACACACACACACACACTCCTCTCTTCTCTCGTTCTCTTCATTCCCTTCCTGTTTTATTTAGCTTGCCTGGTGCACTTGGTGGACATAAACTTCCCTTTCAGAGCCATTCAATGTGCAGAGTGAGCTAAATCAAGTGTACTCCTGTGCTTATCAGATCCATTGAACACTGGCTATAGAGTCCACACTGGGATTTTCAGGTCTGAGTTTGACATTAAGTAAGAAGAGAAGAGAGGGATGAGAGGAGAAGAGAAGAGAAGGAGAGAGAAATGGAGGTGTGTATGTGACTCACCTTCTCATAATAAATGACTTCATACTCCACTATGGCTCCATTGGGTCTGTCAGGGCCCTGCCACGCCAGAGTGATACTGTCCTTACTCCTCCTCTCCTTCAGGACCACACTCACTACAGAGAGAAACAGAGACAGACAGACAGACAGGGAGAGATATAGGTTAACCACATTCACTACAGACAGACAGACAGACAGACAGACAGACAGACAGACAGACAGACAGACAGACAGACAGACAGACAGAGATATAGGTTAACCACACTCACTATATAGAGAGAGAGATAGATGGAGGAAGGGGGAGATTGGAATTTAGGGGGAGAGAAAGGAAGAAAGACTACCAGGAGAAAAGGAGAGAGACAGTGGGGGAGGAAGAGAGATTTATAGATTGATTACCACTGTGCTATAATGACAGTTCTCTGCAGAGTGTAGAACTTAGCTAATGAAAGAACAAAGAGGGGGTCACATACTGTATGTGCACATGTGTATGTAATGACTTTGTGTGTCTGTATCTGTGCATGCGTGTGTGTGCACGTGTGTGTGTGTGCTGAGTAAGCCGATGGGTGTCTCTGAGGGGTTTCGTGGTGCACATCGCTATCTCTTCACTTTCAACCCCTCATCACAGAGTGCTGATGAGGTGAGCCCAGGTAGGAATGTGTTTGTGTGTGTGTGCGTGTGCGTGTGCATGTGCATGTGTGTGTGTGTGACATGTTGAGAGGAGCAGAGTGTGTGACAGCAGGGGAGACATGTGGAACTGTTAATGAGGTTAATGTCCTCTCCTCCTCTCATCTCCCCTCGCCTCCTCTCCCCCTCTCCTCGCCCCTCACCTCCTCTTCCACTCCTCACCTCCTCGTCCTCTCCAACTCCTCTCATAGTCCCTCTCCTCCTCTCCCACTCTTCTCCTTCTCTCCTCCTCTTATCACCCCTCACCTGCTCTCCCACTCCTCTCCTCCACTCCCAATCCTCTCCTCCTCTCCTCGCCCCCCACCTCCTCACCTCCTCTCCCACTCTTCTCGTCCTCTCCCACTCCTCTCCTCCATTCCCAATCCTCTCCTCCTCTCATAGCCCCTCTCCTCCTCTCCCACTCCTCTCCTTCTCTCCTCCTCTCATCACCCCTCACCTCCTCTCCCACTCCTCTCCTCCTCTCATTGCCCCTCTCCTCCTCTCCTACTCCTCTCCTTGTCTCCTCCTCTCATTGCCCTTCACATCTTCTCATCACCCCTCACCTCCTCTCCTACTCCTCTCCTCTCCCACTCCTCTCCTCCTCTCATCACCCCTCACATCTTCTCATCACCCCTCACCTCCTCTCCCACTCCTCTCCTCCTCTCATCACCCCTCACCTTCTCTCCCAATCCTCTCCTCCTCTAATCACCCCTCACCTTCTCTCCCAATCCTCTCCTCCTCTCATCACCCCTCACCTTCTCTCCCAATCCTCTCCTCCTCTCATCACCCCTCACCTTCTCTCCCAATCCTCTCCTCCTCTCATCACCCCTCACCTTCTCTCCCAATCCTCTCCTCCTCTCATCATCCCTTACTGACACATCCCCTACATGGACCCCATTACTTACCATCACACTCCACGTCCCCCTCAACCTGTCCTACACACACACGCACACACATGCACAAGCACGCAAACACACACACACACACACACACACACACACACACACACACACACACACACACACACACACACACACACACACACACACACACACTCATTCCATGTATGTGGCTATTTCCAATGAGCAGCAAATGTAAACAAGTAGTGATTGAGAGTCTTCAGCAGAGCCTGATAAGCCTGATGCATAGTCATGAGCCCTGGGTGAAGGGTTTGGGCCACAGTGGAGAGTGTGTGCGTGTGTGTGTGTTAGACAGTAGTCCAGTGAACATTACTGAGTGGCATTGCCTGCTTCAACACTGAGGCTGTAATGTGTGTGTGTATATATGCGAGCCTATGCATATATGTATGGCTGTGAGTTCCTACCTGTCTGGCTGGTGGTGACATTAACTATCACAGCTCCTCTGGGTGTAGGACTCAGGTCAGAAACTCCATTCAGGCTCTCAATGGTGAAGCTGTAATTGCTGTGTGGCTGCAGGTCAGTGACCATCACCAGAGCCACAGAGAGACCAAACTGCCTCGGCACAAAATGTACGGCGTTACCGCAGGGCGTGCACTTCCTGCCGTCGCCGGAGCACTTCCTGCAGTGGAGGCTGTAGGTGATGTCACCTCGGCCTCCCATGTCAAGAGGGGGACTCCATTCTAGTGTGACACACGTCTCGTTGACAGTGGAGATGGGGTTCTCTGGAGCAGAACAGGGACCTGACGAGGAGAGAGTGGCGAGATGGTCAGTGTGTGTGTGTCTATGGTGTGTGTATGTGTGTGTATGCGTGTGCATGTGTGTGCAAGCGCATATGCATTTGTGTCCTCGTGTGTGCTGAGATGATGAATGGTGGTTCAGGCTCTGAGCTGATGACATCTCATCAACAGCAGGAGGAGTAGTGAGGCCCAGGTGGCCTGTAAAGCCTGGGCCTTTCCTGATCAGGCTGCCCAGTGGCAGGCCTCTGTAAAGGGCAGCAGGTTAGGGCCAGGGGGAAATAGAGGCTGCCTATCTGATGACAGCAGATGATGTGTGGCAGGCAGCCTAATGTATGCCCCTTTCTCTGTCGTCCTCTTCCTTCCCCCTCACATCCTCTCATATCTCCACTATCCTCCTCTCCCGTCCCCCTCTCCCCTATCTTCCTCTCCCTTCTCCCTCACATCCGCTCCTCTCTCCCCTATCTTCCTCTCCCTTCCCCCTCACATCCGCTCCTCTCTCCCCTATATTCCTCTCCCTTCCCCCTCATATCCTCTCCTCTCTCTCTCTCTCTCTCTCTCTCTCTCTCTCTCTCTCTCTCTCTCTCTCTCTCTCTCTCTCTCTCTCTCTCTCTCTCTATCCCTTCCCCCCCTATATAAGAGACAGAGAGATTATAACATGTAGAAAGAGAGTGATGGAGAGAAAGATAGATTATAGCATGTAGAAAGAGAGTGATGGAGAGAAAGAGAGATTATAGCATGTAGAAAGAGAGTGATGGAGAGACAGAGAGATTTTAGCATGTAGAAGAGAGTGATGGAGAGACAGAGAGATTATAACATGTAGAAAGAGAGTGATGGAGAGACAGAGAGATTATAACATGTAGAAAGAGAGTGATGGAGAGATTATAACATGTAGAAAGAGAGTGATGGAGACAGAGAGATTATAACATGTAGAAAGAGAGTGATGGAGAGATTATAACATGTAGAAAGAGAGTGATGGAGACAGAGAGAGTATAACATGTAGAAAGAGAGTGATGGAGAGACAGAGAGATTATAACATGTAGAAAGAGAGTGATGGAGAGACAGAGAGATTATAACATGTAGAAAGAGAGTGATGGAGACAGAGAGAGTATAACATGTAGAAAGAGGGTGATGGAGAGAAAGAGAGATTATAGCATGTAGAAAGAGAGTGATGGAGAGATTATAACATGTAGAAAGAGAGTGATGGAAAGACAGAGAGATTATAACATGTAGAAAGAGAGTGATGGAGAGACAGAGAGATTATAACATGTAGAAAGAGAGTGATGGAGACACAGAGAGATTATAACATGTAGAAAGAGAGTGATGGAGAGAAAGAGAGATTATAGTATGTAGAAAGAGAGTGATGGAGAGAAAGAGAGATTATAGCATGTAGAAAGAGAGTTATGGAGAGACAGAGAGATTATAACATGTAGAAAGAGAGGAATGGAGAGACAGAGAGATTATAACATGTAGAAAGAGAGTGATGGAGAGATTATAACATGTAGAAAGAGAGTGATGGAGACAGAGAGATTACAACATGTACAAAGAGAGTGATGGAGAGATTATAACATGTAGAAAGAGAGTTATGGAGAGACAGAGAGATTATAGCATGTAGAAAGAGAGTGATGGAGAGACAGAGAGATTATAACATGTAGAAAGAGAGTGACGGAGAGACAGCGAGATTATAACATGTAGAAAGAGAGTGATGAAGAGATTATAACATGTAGAAAGAGAGTGATGGAGAGACAGAGAGATTATAACATCTAGAAAGAGAGTGATGGAGAGATTATAACATGTAGAAAGAGAGTGATGGTGACACAGAGAGATTATAACATGTAGAAAAAGAGTGATGGAGAGATTATAACATGTAGAAAGAGAGTGATGGAGAGATTATAACGTAGAAAGAGAGTGATGGAGACAGAGAGATTATAACATGTAGAAAGAGAGTGATGGAGAGACAGAGAGATTATAGCATGTAGAACGAGAGTGATGGAGAGATTATAACATGTAGAAAGAGAGTGATGGAGAGATTATAACATGTAGAAAGAGAGTGATGGAGAGACAGAGAGATTATAACATGTAGAAAGAGAGTGATGGAGAGAAAGAGAGATTATAGCATGTAGAAAGAGAGTGATGGAGAGATTATAACATGTAGAAAGAGAGTGATGGAGAGATTATGACATGTAGAAAGAGAGTGATGGAGAGGTTATAACACGTAGAAAGAGAGTGATGGAGACAGAGAGATTATAACATGTAGAAAGACAGTGATGGAGAGACGGAGAGATTATAACATGTAGAAAGAGAGTGATGGAGAGATTATAATATGTAGAAAGAGAGTGATGGAGAGACAGAGAGATTATAACATGTAGAAAGACAGTGATGGAGAGACGGAGAGATTATAACATGTAGAAAGAGAGTGATGGAGAGATTATAATATGTAGAAAGAGAGTGATGGAGAGACAGAGAGATTATAACATGTAGAAAGAGAGTGATGGAGAGACAGAGAGATTATATCATGTAGAAAGAGGATGATGGAGAGACAGAGAGATTATAACATGTAGAAAGAGAGTGATGGAGAGACAGAGAGATTATAACATGTAGAAAGAGAGTGATGGAGAGACAGAGAGATTATAACTTGTAGAAAGAGAGTGATGGAGAGACAGAGAGATTATAACATGTAGAAAGAGAGTGATGGAGAGACAGAGAGATTATAACATGTAGAAAGAGAGTGATGGAGAGATTATAACATGTAGAAAGAGAGTGATGGAGAGATTATAACATGTAGAAAGAGAGTGATGGAGACAGAGAGAGTATAACATGTAGAAAGAGAGTGATGGAGAGACAGAGAGATTATAACATGTAGAAAGAGAGTGATGGAGAGACAGAGATATTATAACATGTAGAAAGAGAGTGATGGAGAGATTATAACATGTAGAAAGAGAGTGATGGAGAGACAGAGAGATTATAACATGTAGAAAGAGAGTGATGGAGAGACAGAGAGATTATAACATGTAGAAAGAGAGTGATGGAGAGACAGAGAGATTATAACATGTAGAAAGAGAGTGATGGAGAGATTATAACATGTAGAAAGAGAGTGATGGAGAGATTATAACATGTAGAAAGAGAGTGATGGAGACAGAGAGAGTATAACATGTAGAAAGAGAGTGATGGAGAGACAGAGAGATTATAACATGTAGAAAGAGAGTGATGGAGAGACAGAGATATTATAACATGTAGAAAGAGAGTGATGGAGAGACAGAGAGATTATAACATGTAGAAAGAGAGTGATGAAGAACAGAGAGATTATAACATGTAGAAAGAGAGTGATGGAGAGACAGAGAGATTATACCATGTAGAAAGAGAGTGATGGAGAGAAAGAGAGATTATAACATGTAGAAAGAGAGTGATGGAGAGACAGAAATATTATAACATGCAGAAAGAGAGTGATGGAGAGACAGAGAGATTATAACATGTAGAAAGAGAGTAATGGAGAGACAGAAGATCGAGTGAGCGACAGACATGTGTACCTGTGCATGCGCTGGTGTGTGATGGTGTGTGGTGTGTGTGTGTGTGTGTGTGTGTGTGTGTGTGTGTGTGTGTGTGTGTGTGTGTGTGTGTGTGTGTGTGTGTGTGTGTGTGTGTGTGTGTGTGTGTGTGTGTGTGTGTGTGTGTGTGTAGCGAGGAGAGGTGACATCTGCAGAAGTCGTTTCTCATTTCCAGTTGATATCCCCTGTCACATCACACCTGCTGCAACGATGAACGTGATTGATCTGGGTTTGACTCCAACATGTGTGTGTGTGTGTATATGTGTGTGTGTGTGTGTGTGTGTGCCTCATACTCTCTTCCTCTCTATCTACCCCCTCTACAATCCTCTCTCTCTCTACCCCGCTCTATAATCCTTTCTCTCTCCCTCCATCCACCTCTTTCTTCTTCTCTTCTCTTCTCTCTCCCCCTCTCTCTCTCTACCTCTCTCTCTCTCTACCTCTCTCTCTCTCTCTCTACCTCTCTCTCTCTCTCTCCCTATCTCTCTCTCTTCTTCTCTCTCCCCCTCTCTCTCCCCCTATCTCTCCCCCTCTCTCTCTACCTCTCTCTCTCTCTCCCCCTCTCTCTCTCTACCTCTCTCTCTCTCTCTACCTCTCTCTCTCTCTCTCTCTCTCTCTCTCTCTCTCTCCCTATCTCTCTCTCTTCTTCTCTCTCCCCCTCTCTCCCCCTCTCTCTCCCCCTCTCTCTCCCTCTCTCTCTCCCTCTCTCTCTCCGTCTCTACAGCTCTCTCCCTCTCTCTCTCTCTCTCTCTTGCTCTCTCTCTCTCCCTCTCTCTCTCTCCTTCGCTCTCTCTCTCTTGCTCTCTTTCTCTCTCTCTCTCTCTCTCTCTCTCTCTCTCTCTCTCTCTCTCTCTCTCTTGCTCTCTCTCTCTCCCTCTCTCTCTCTCTCTCTCTCTCTCTCTCTCTCTCCCCTCTCTCTCTCTCCCTCTCCCCCCTCTCTCTCTCTCTCTTGCTCTCTCTCTCCCTCTATCTCTCTCCCCCTCCCTCTCTCTCTCTCTCTCTCTCTCTCTCTCTCTCTCCCTCTCTCTCTCTCCCTCTCTCTCTCTCCCTCTCCCCCTCTCTCTCTCTCTCTTGCTCTCTCTCTCTCCCTCTCTCTCTCTCCCTCTCTCTCTCTCTCCCTCTCTCTCTCTCTCCCTCTCCCTCTCTCTCTCCCTCTCTCCCCCTCCCCCCCCCCCTCTCTCTCTTGCTCTCACTCTGTAGGAGATGCCTCAGGATGTGGTTTGTGGTTGGTGCCCATCGAAGCCTAGTATCTCCGGTAGACTCAAACAGACAGATATAGAAACAGACTCTACTGGAGCATCACTAAGTATCAGAGAGTATCACTGAATCATGGTATCAGAGTCATCTGATAGAGTCAGGCTGTATCACAACCGGCCATGATTGGGAGTCCCATAGGGCGGCGCACAATTTGCCCAGCGTTGTCCGGGTCAGGGTTTGGCAGGGGTAGGCCATCATTGTAAATAGGAATTTGTTCTTAACTGACTTGTCTAGTTAAATAAAGGTTAATTAAATAAGTAAAAATAAAATTGACGTACAAGGGCGATGCACACAAGTTGGTGGCAGAACAAGGGGGAGTTCTTACAGAACGCCAGCAAAAAAAGCCTCTATTTGCATGTTGCTTATGAGTGCATTTCACACTACTTTTGGATTATAATTAGATTTTAAGGCTCATATGACTGTCCTGCTTAATATAATGTTTGTGTCATCATTGAAAATCAGCTGCATTATATAAAAAAAACACTTAAACTTCAACCAGTAAAAAGGCTCTTTGATGGCTTTTGATACAGTCTATATCAATGAGTGTTAGCATTCAGCTAAGAACTGCTGTATCCAAAAATTATATTTTGCAATCATTACAACCAAATATAATCTTAGCGACTGTTCAAGCAAGAATCAAAACATAATTGTAAGCATATGAGAAGCATATGTAAGCACTCAAAGCTATGATGCGGGCGTGCCCCAAGGGTCAATATTGGGGCCCCTCCTGTTCAGCCTGTACATTAATGATCTGCCTTCTGTCTGTACTGTGTCTGAAGTTAAAATGTATGCAGATGATACAGTGAAATATGTGCGTGCAAAGAGCAAACAACAAGCTGCACAATAACTCACTGGTCCAGGTTACAAAGTGGCTCAGTGACTCAGTGACTCAGTGTTTGCACCTCAATGTGAAAAAGAACTGTCTGCATATTCTTCACAAAGAGAGCAACAGATGCTACTGAGCCAGATGTCTACGTGTCAGGGGAGAAGCTCCAGGTGGTATCTGATTTTAAGTACCTTGGCATCATACTTGATTCTAACATCTCTTTTAAAAAGCAGGTGAAAAAGGTAATTCTAATAAGCAAATTCAACCTAGCTAATTTCCAATTTATACAACATTTTTGACTATAGAGGTAGCAAAACTGTACTTCAAATCTATGATACTCCTCCACTTAACATACTGCTTGACTAGTTGGGCCCAAGCTTGCTGTACAACATTAAAACCCATTTAGTCTGTCTACAAACAGGCTCTCAAAGTGCTTGATAGGAAGCCCAAAAGCCATCATCACTGTTACATCCTCAGAAAGCATGAGCTCCTGAGTTGGAAAAATCTTGTGCAATACACCGACGTCTTGTATTCAAAATCCTAAATGGCCTGGCTCCCCCTCCACTCAGTACTTTTGTTAAACAGAAAACCCAAACATATGATAGCAGATCCACAAGGTCTGCCATGAAAGGTGACTGTATAGTTCCCTTAAGGAAAAGCACATTTAGTCAATCTGCTTTCTCTGTGAGAGCTTCCCATGTTTGGAATACACTGCCATCAGACACACATAACTGCACCACCTATCACACTTTCACAAAAAACATGAAGACATGGCTAAAGGCCAATCAGATTTGTGAACATAATCCCAAGTTGTGTATTGCCGCTTTCCATGTTGTCTGTAGCTTGTGAGGTGTGGAAACACTTTGTTGCTTTAATGGATTTTGTCTTGTTGCTTTTTGTGCTATGTTGCTCGGTCTACATGCTACGTCTTGCTTGTCTTGTGTTGCTCTGCGTGTGCTCACTGCTCAATAATTGCCTGTATTTTTATTGTAATTCTTTTTAATAACCTGCCCAGGGACTGCGGTTGAAAATTAGCCGGCTGGCTGAAACCGGCACTTTTACTGAAACGTTGATAAATGTAAAAATAAAAATAAACTCAAACTCAAAAAGTTATTTGCTTAAAAGTAATACAAATGTAAATCTAGACTATTTTGAATGGGGGCAGATGGCCATGTTTGTTTTTTACTGCGGCCAAGATTCTTGCGCATCTGTTCTTGACGTCAGTGTGTCGTGTACTGGAAAAAGGACTATAGGATCAGACAGACAAACTAAAGTGATGTCAAGGAGAGCAGTGATATATGTGACCCGATTCAGGAAGCTAGGCGTATGTCGCAAGTCACGACTTCACAGGAGAGCCGTTTGAAGGTAAAAAATATTTTGAATGTGAACTTTCATGTGCCTTAATAACACACTTGTATGCCATCTGTAAATGCAAATAAAATGGTTAAATTACCAGCCTTCTTGGTTAAGCCACAATAATAGGAAGCAACTTTCCCGCTGGCCATGATTGGCTGAGATAGTGAATGGGCTCGAAATGCAGAGAGCGGAGTTCGGATTGGCCTGTCATATTGAAGGCTTCTGTCTATTTGAGCTGGTCAGTCTGTGTTGGTAATCCTGTTGAACACTGCTTTTTTAAATGTGTAGTGGAGCTGCATAAGTGTTGCTCTCCACTTTCTGGAGGTTTGAGTTTTGAAATTAGTGGAATTAGAGTTTGATAGCTAAAGAGATGGAGAAAACACCTGTCTCCGGATTACATCTTCAAACTAAGTGCAACCGTGGTATGGCATTCCTTACAGGAAGACGCATCCATAATGCATGATGATGTATACAGGTAAGATAGTCCAGCTAGCTACATTTTCAGATATTACATGTTTCTAATTTTGACAGAAAGTGGTTTCATTTCAAGCTAAAGTGTACTGTTAGCTAGCTAGCTAACGTTAGCTGGCTGTCTCCCTACCTGACTGTATTATGTGTTTCCCAGAGCCCTTTGCTTTTCTAGTTATAGCCTAATGTTAGCTAGGTAACATTGAACCTGGTTGGTTAGCTCCCAGCACTGTGTCATTGTTGGCACTTTGTTCATTGTTGTCAAAACAGAAAATGTGTGTCAGTCTGTCTTGTGAAAACAGTGAACAACATGTGAACATTCTGTTCACTGGCTAGCTTGTTAGCTAATGTTACGTGACATGTGTACAACACCCGTAGAACATGGCCGGTGTCAGTAAACGTCTGCAAGCGTAATGTAAAAGCGTAATGTAATTGTTGCCAGCAGAGCTGGTTAGGCTGTCTTCATGATATCCAGAGGCAAACAAATCATCGGCCAGAGCGTGCACTCCGAGAGTGAAATGAGATGGGTGGGGCTAAAGTTTAAGAGGGTGTGAACGATGCTGAATGGGTGTTGACAAAGAGGAGCCCTTCAGAAGATCCCAAAACATTCAAGTTGATTTTTTCAAAAGTGAGTTTACAAGTGATTAACTTTCAAAGCAGAATTACTTTCCCATCAAATCAAATCAAATCACATTTTATTTGTCACATACACATGGTTAGCAGATGTTAATGCGAGTGTAGCGAAATGCTTGTGCTTTTAGTTTCGACCATGCAGTCATATCTAACAAGTAATCTAACAATTTCACAACAACTATCTTATACACACAAGTGTAAAGGAATGAATAAGAATATGTACATAAAAATATAAGGATGAGCGATGGCCGAACGGCATAGGCAAGATGCAGTAGATGGTATAGAGTGCAGTATATACATATGAGAAGAGTAATGTAGGGTATGTAAACATTGTATAAAGTGGCATTGTTTAAAGTGGCTAGTGATACATTTATTACATCCAGTTTTTTATTATTAAAGTGGCTAGAGATTTGAGTCAGTATGTTGGCAGCAGCCACTCAATGTTAGTGATGGCTGTGTAACAGTCTGATGGCTTTGAGATAGAAGCTGTTTTTCAGTCTCTCGGTCCCAGCTTTGATGCACCTGTACTGACCTCGCCTTCTGGATGATAGCGGGGTAAACAGGCAGTGGCTCGGGTGGTTGTTGTCCTTGATGATCTTTATGGCCTTCCTGTGACATCGGGTGGTGTAGGTGTCCTGGAGGGCAGGTACCACCCTCTGGAGAGCCTTACGGTTGTGGGCGGAGCAGTTGCCGTACCAGGTGGTGATACAGCCCGAAAGGATGCTCTCGATTGTGCATCTGCAAAAGTTTGTGAGTGTTTTTGGTGACAAGCCAAACTTTTTCAGCCTCCTGAGGTTGAAGAGGCGTTGCTGCACCTTCTTCACCACGCTGTCTGTGTGGGTGGACCATTTCAGTTTGTCCGTGATGTGTACACCGATGAACTTAAAACCTTCCACCTTCTCCACTACTGTCCCGTCGATATAGATATGGGGCCGCCCCTCTGCTGTTTCCTGAAGTCCATGATCATCTCCTTTGTTTTGTTGACATTGAGTTTCAGGTAATTTTCCTGACACCACACTCAGAGGGCCCCAGTGTTGAGGATCAACGGGGTGGAGATGTTGTTTCCTACCCTCACCACCTTGGGGCGGACCCAGTTGCACAGGGCGAGGTCGAGACCCAGGGTCTCGAGCTTAATGACGAGTTTGGAGGGTACTATGGTGTTAAATGCTGAGCTGTAGTCGATGAACAGCATTCTTACATAGGTTTTCCTCTTGTCCAGATGGGTTAGGGCAGTGTGCAGTGTGATTGTGATTGGGTCGTCTGTGGACCGATTGGGGCGGTAAGCAAATTGCAGTGGGTCTAGGGTGTCAGATAGGGTGGAGGTGATATGGTCCTTGACTAGGTGTTTCAAAGCACTTCATGATGACGGAAGTGAGCTTTCTTGGGAACAGGAACCATGGTGGCCCTCTTGAAGCATGTGGGAACAGCAGACTGGGATAAGGATTGATTAATATGTCCGTAAACAGAACACCAGCCAGCTGGTCTGCGCATGCTCTGAGAACACGGCAAGGGATGCCGTCTGGGCCGGCAGCCTTGCGAGGGTTAACACGTTTAAATATTTTACTCACATTGGCTGCAGTGAAGGAGAGCCCGCAGGTTTTGCTAGCGGGCCGTGTCGTGGCATTGCATTGTCCTCAAAGCGAGCAAAGAAGTTGTTTAGTTTGTCTGGAAGCAAGACATCGTGGTTCGCGACGGAGCTGGTTTTATTTTTGTAGTCCGTGATTCACTGTAGACCCTGCCACATACCTCTCGTGTCTGAGTCGTTGAATTGCGACTCTACTTTGTCTCTATGCTGACGCTTAGTTTGTTTGATTGCCTTGCGGAGGGAATAGCTACACTGTTTGTATTCGGTCATGTCTCTGGTCGCCTTGCCCTGATTAAAAGCAGTGGTTTACGCTTTCAGTTTTGCGCAAATGCTGCCATCAATCCACGGTTTCTGGTTGGGGAAGGTTTTAATAGACGCTGTGAGTACAACATCACGTATGCACTTGCTAATAAACTCGCTCACCGAATCAGCGTATTCATCAATGTAATTATCCGACGTTATGCAGTGTATAATATACCATTTTGTAGCTCTGAGTCTCTACTTTTATCCAATGTAAAAAACACAATTTTACATTTTGCTACATAATACTGAATTCAGGTGGTGAGTCAGATGTGTATATAAAGAGCTCTCTGTGAATGAATACTTTGACAAAAGGCACTATGTCAAAGAAGATGAAATGACAATGGACTCAACTGATGTTTTGTGGAAATGCTTGTCTACAAGGGTGTCAAGATGAGTGTGCATGTGTGTTCTTGCGTTTGTGTGTGTGTGTGTGTGTGTTACTCACGTGTGCAAGCCATGGAGCGTGGGTCCGTCTCTGTGCGGTGGAAGCCTTTCTCACACACACACTCGGAGGCTCTCTCCAGGTGGGAGGAGCTATGTGGCGGGCATTTTGTGCAGTAGGCGTCGGTCGCCGAGGCCTTGTAGGAGCCTGGTCTGCACGCTGGAGAGAGGAAAACAAGAAAACACAGGCTTAGAAATCTGCCACTCACATGGTCTACAAGGTAAGACAGAGGAGAAAACTGGAAAAAACAAGGTTACAAATAAGACAAAGATCCTTTGATTTCTATATTTCTATTTTTCTATGGGGTCTACAACCTGAAGTGTGTAAAAAAGGGTTACAAATGTAACACTACTGAAGGTGCTGTAGCACTACTGAAGTTGGTGTAGCATTACTGAAGGCGCTGTAACACTACTGAAGGTGTTGTAACACTACTGACAGTGCTGTAACACTACTGACGGTGCTGTAACACTACTGAAGGTGCTGTAGCACTACTGAAGGTGATGTAACACTACTGAAGGTGATGTAACACTACTGACGGTGATGTAACACTACTGAAGGTGATGTAACACTACTGAAGGTGATGTAACACTACTGACGGCGATGTCACACTACTGACGGTGCTGTAACACTACTGAAGGTGCTGTAACACTACTGAAGGTGATGTAACACTACTGAAGGTGCTGTAACACTACTGAAGGTGATGTAACACTACTGAAAGTGCTGTAACACTACTGACGGTGATGTAACACTACTGAATGTGATGTAACACTACTGAAGGTGATGTAAAACTACTGAAGGTGATGTAACACTACTGAATGTGATGTAACACTACTGAAGGTGATGTAACACTACTGACGGTGATGTAACACTACTGAATGTGATGTAACACTACTGAAGGTGATGTAACACTGCTGAAGGTGATGTAACACTACTGAATGTGATGTAACACTACTGAAGGTGATTTAACACTACTGACGGTGATGTAACACTACTGAAGGTGATGTAACACTACTGAAGGTGATGTAACACTACTGAAGGTGCTGTAACACTACTGAAGGTGCTGTAGCACTACTGAAGGTGCTGTAACACTACTGAAGGTGCTGTAACACTACTGAAGGTGATGTAACACTACTGAAGGTGCTGTAACACTATTGACGGTGATGTAATACTAGTGAAGGTGCTGTAACACTACTGAAGGTGCAGTAACACTACTGAAGGTGCTGTAACACTACTGAAGGTGCTGTAACACTACTGAAGGTGATGTAACACTACTGAAGGTGATGTAACACTACTGACGGTGATGTAACACTACTGAAGGTGATGTAACACTACTGAAGGTGCTGTAACACTACTGAAGGTGATGTAACACTACTGAAGGTGATGTAACACTACTGACGGTGATGTAACACTACTGAAGGTGATGTAACACTACTGAAGGTGCAGTAACACTACTGAAGGTGATGTAACACTACTGAAGGTGATGTAACACTACTGACGGTGATGTAACACTACTGAAGGTGATGTAACACTACTGAAGGTGCTGTAACACTACTGAATGTTATGTAACACTACTGAAGGTGATGTAACACTACTGACGGTGATGTAACACTACTGAATGTGATGTAACACTACTGAAGGTGATGTAACACTACTGAAGGTGTTGTAACACTACTGAATGTGATGTAACCCTACTGAAGGTGATGTAACACTACTGAAGGTGATGTAACACTACTGACGGTGATGTAACACTACTGAATGTGATGTAACACTACTGAAGGTGATGTAACACTACTGAAGGTGATGTAACATTACTGAATGTGATGTAACACTACTGAAGGTGATGTAACACTACTGACGGTGATGTAACACTACTGAAGGTAGTAACACTACTGAAGGTGCTGTAACGCTACTGAAGATGCTGTAACACTTTGGATAAAATTGTCTGCTAAATGGTACATACAGTGCATTTGGAAAGTATTCAGACCCTTTGACTTTTTCCACATTTTGTAACGTTACAGCCTTATTCTACAATGGATTAAATACAAGTTTTTCTCATCAATCTACACACAATACCGATAATGACTAAGCGAAAACAGGCTTTTAGAAATGTTTGCAAATGTATTAAAAATAAAAACTGAGATACCTTTTTTACATAAGTATTCAGACCCTTTTCTATGAGACTCGAAATTGAGCTCCGGTGCATCCTGTTTCCATTGATCATCTTTGAGATATTTCTACAACTTGATTGGAATCCACCTGTGGTAAATGCAATTGATTGGATATGATTTGGAAAGGTACACATCTGTTTTTATAAGGTCCTAGGTGCTCTGACAGTGCATGAAATAATTATCTGTAGAGCTCCAAGACAGGATTGTGTCAAGGCACAATCAGAGTGACCATCGGGACAGAGCTTCAGAGTTCCTGACTCTGCAGAACTCCACGAATCAGGCCTTTATGGTAGAGTGGCCAGACGGAAGCCCCTCCTAAGGAAAAGGCACATGACAGCCAGTTTGGAGTTTGCCAAAAGGCACCTAAAGGACTCTCAGACCATGAGAAACAAGATTCTCTGGTCTGATGAAACCAAGTTTGAACTCCTTGGCCTGAATGCCAAGCGTCACATCTGGAGGAAACCTGGAACCACCCCTACAGTGAAGCATGGTTGTGGCAGCATCATGCTGCGGGGATATTTTTCAGCGGCAGGGACTGGGAGACTAGTCAGGATTGAGGGGAAGATGAACTAAGCAAAGTATAGAGGTCCTTGATGAAAACCTGCTCCAGAGAACTCAGGACTTCAGACTGGGGCGAAAGCTCACCTCCCAACAGGACAATGACCCTAAGCACATAGCCAAGACAACGCAGGAGTGGCTTCGGGATAAGTCTCTGAATGTCCTTGAGTGGCCCAGCCAGAGCATGGACTTGAACTCAATCAAACATCTCTGGAGAGACCTGAAAATGTCAGCGACGAACAGGAGAAACTCCCCAAAAACAGGTGTGCCAAGCTCGTAGCATCATACCCAAGAAGGCTCGAGGCTGAAATCGCTGTCAAAGGTGTTTAATATTTCAGTTATATTTATTTTTATAAATTTGCAAAAATGTCTAAAAACCTGTTTTTGCTTTGTCATTACGTGGTATTGTATGTAGATTGATTAGTGCAAAAAAAACGATTTAATCCATTTTAGAATAAGGCTGTAATGTAACAAAATGTGGAAAAATTCAAGGGGTCTGAATACTTTCCGAATGGGGTGATTATTCTTCTCTGAAGAGAACATATCCTATCCACAGTCTGGAGATTGAGGGTGTTGGAAACGCAATTCCATAGATGCTTTGTGTGTGTCTGCAGATGGATCAATGCCATGATGGATTCCTTTGGGTTCTGATTGCATGTGACGAGCGTGTGTGTGTGTTGAGTGTGTGTTGATTGCGTGTGTCAGTGCTGAAGGTCATGGATTTAATCAAGCAACGAGTTGTTCGCCTCGGCACTGCCGTAAATTACCTTCCTCACACACACACACACACACACACACACACACACACACACACACACACACACACACACACACACACACACACACACACACACACACACACACACACACACACACACACACACACACACACACACACACACACACACACACACACACACACACACACACACACACACACACACACACACACAGAGACACACACAGAGACAATCACTGAGTGAGCTGCAGCTCAGGGAATAGTAGGAACTGAGCTACCAATGCCTCTCAATGCAAACAAAAAGAAGGCACATTCAGATCAAATGTGACCAAGTAGTATCCATTCATTCACTCAAACACACCAAGAGCAACATAACTAACCTCACCTAAAAAGACACATTACCTAGCAGAACAACATTAACAGGAGAGAGAATAAGAGAGAGAGCAGGGGGAAAAAACTGAAGAGGTGAGAGAGGGGAGAAAAATAGAGATATGAGAGGAGAACGGACCTGTGTCGGAACTAAAATGTTGAGAAAAGGCCTAAAGAGACCACTCATTGTTTACATGTCCCTTCTCCTCTCTTTTATTAAATCACTAATGTTCATTCATTTAGTTTCTTCTACTCTCTCTTATTAAATGACTAATGTTCATTAATTTACTCTCTTCTTCTCTCTCTTATTAAATCACTAATGTTCATTCATTTAGTCTCTCTGGCTTATCCAGCTGAATTTTGGCCATATTTAGGAAAATAATGAATCATAGGGGAGCTAAGTCCACTTGCACAGTCCCATATGGACCTTAGCACTGCCTGTGTGTACAAGTGTGTCTTTTTCCGTCAGAGAAGACGGGAGCACAGAAGGGACCGTGGCCCAATCTTCTCTGGCAAATAAAAAGCCCACACACACACACAAACTCACACACACGTCAGTGCAGAGTATAGTGGTTTTAGTCTACACAGCCTCAGTGGTACGGCAAGGCGGTTTTGATCAGGCAGCTGTAAGGACACCAGGCCTGGCACGAGGCCCCCTGTCTGTCTCTGTCTGTCTATCTATCTGTCTGTCAGCTTTGAGGTCCTTTGTGTCCCTGTTCCAGAACCAGAACACTCCGGAAGAAAAACGTCCCAGGAGAAAAGCCGCTTTTCCATGCCGGTCCGCAGCCGAGCCAACAGCTGACAGGACACACACACACACACACACACACACACACACACACACACACACACACACACACACACACACACACACACACACACACACACACACACACACACACACACACACACACACACACACACACACACACACACACACACACACACACCAAGTTATATGAGCCAAGATCTAACAGGGAAGACAGAGGAAGGAGAAAAAAGGGCCCTAGAGAGTTCTCTCTCTGGCACACACACACATACAGTACCTTGTAAAAGTTTTCACCCCCCTTAGCATTTTTCCTATTTTGTTGCATTACAACCTGTAATTTAAATTGATTTTTATTTGGATTTCATGTAATGGACATTCACAAAATAGTCCAAATTGGTGAAGTGAAATGAATAAAATGACTTAAAAACGGTGAAAAAAAATAAAACTGAAAAGTGGTGCGTGCAGATGTATTCACCCCCTTGGCTATAAAGCCCCTAAATAAGATCTGGTGCAACAAATTACCTTCAGAAGTCACATAATTAGTTAAATAAAGTCCACATGTGTGCAATCTAAGTGTCACATGATCTCAGTATATATACACCTGTTCTGAAAGGCCCCAGAGTCTGCAACACCACTAAGCAAGGGGCACCACCAAGCAAGCGACACCATGAAGACCAATGAGCTCTCCAAACAGGTCAGGGACAAAGTTGTGGAGAAGTACAGATCAGGGTTTGGTTTAAAAAAATATCTGAAACATTGAACATCCCACGGAGCACTATTAAATCCATTATTAAAAAATGAAAAGAATATGGCAACACAACAAACCTGCCAAGAGAGGGCCGCCCACCAAAACTCATGGACCAGGCAAGGAGGGCATTACACTTTTTTACAATCACTTTGGCACTACTTTCAGAACCTTGATGTCATTTTTCAAAACTCTAGACACAAAACTCACAACCAATGATCAAAATGCAAATTTTTCAAAACTCCAACACTTTTTCCAATTGCTTGGATACAATACACGTAAAGCTAAGATCATTTGTTCATTGAAGTAAAATCACCTGTTCAAAATGAGACAACTTATCAAAGTATTACCATTTCAAAATGCAATTCACACATTACATTTGAGATGACTGCCTGTTCATTTCATTACAATGATCTAACTATCAATTGATACAACTGCTCAAAATGATAAGTAACTGTAGCATTATTCTTAATGCACAGTTTTATGGAAACTGACAAACAATATTCCATGTTTAGATCATGAAAGTTTCAGGATAATGAGATCCATTGACACCAATTACCGTGGAACATGAATCAATTGGACTACATTATCTATGGATGTAATATTTCACCATTCTTTATCAGACACTGTTTCTATGGTCCCATGTACCAATTTTCCAGACCATGTTTTCAGGTTTGACAATACTGTACACTCACCGGCCACTTTATTAGGTACACCTATCTAGTACTGGGTAGGACCACTTTTGCCTCCACAACAGCCTGAATTATTCACGGTGTTGTACGTTAAGAGATACCCTTCTGCACACCACTGTTTTAAACAGCTTTTATTTGAGCATTTGTTGCCTTTCTGTTAGCTTGAATGAGTCTGGACATTCTCCTCTGACCTCTCTCATTATCAAGATGTTTTGCCCACAGAACTGCCACTCACTGAATGTGTTTGGTTTATCACACCATTCTCTGTAAACTCTAGAGACTGTAGTGCCTAAAAATCCCAGGAAGGCAGCTGTTTCTGAGATGCTGGAATCACCATGTGTGGCATCAACAATCACACCACGGTCAAAGTTGCTTAGATTACGCATTTTGCCCGTTCTAATGTTTGGTGGAACAACATCTAAAGCTCTCTACGCTACATACTCTATATATTGAGTTGCAGGCAGCCACATGATTCGCTGTTCAAATGTAACCTTCCTTGATGAGCTAAATCAGGTCTGTAGAGCTGATGGCGTGACCTATGTCATTGTGTGGGATAATGTCAGGTTCCACCATGCTCAAATGGTGCCAGCATGGTTTCAGGCCCATCCACAATTTACCACCCTGTACTTACCCCCATAATCTCCTTTCCTTAACCTGATTCAGAATTTTTTTCTCCACGTGGAGGTGGAAGGTATATGACAGGCGCCCTCACGAACAAACCACCCTTCTCCAGGCCATGGATGACGCATGCAATGACATCACGGCAGACCAGTGTCAGGCCTGGATTCGCCATGCCCGAAAATTCTTCCCAAGATGTTTGGCTAATGAAAACATCCATTGTGATGTGGATGAGAACCTGTGGCCAAATCCACAAGACACGGTTGAGGGAAATATAGAAGTACAGTAATCAATCTTTTGTTTTTCTTTTTACAGTAAGCCAGGTGAGGAACACTGCAGTTGACCTTTACTGTAGCTGTTTTTTTTTTTTTGTAGCTAATAATTTTTGCTTTGATTCAAAGAAACCTATGTTGTGATTTTATTGTATTTCATCAATACATTTCATATTTTGTTCAATGATTCCACTGTGTCTGTAGTATTCTCTCTACTAGTCCTTTTACAGTGATGTATTTACGTGTAGTAGCATAATGAAACATGTATCACATATTTTGTATTACAATATTTAATGATTGTACGAAAAACTACACAGTGAAACTATCGGTATCTTGTGTGTGGGTGATCTAAATTAATGTTCCTATGGTATTTCATGATAAATTAGTAATTTGAACTGATGATTCTGCAAGTGCAAAGTTTCTTTAAAGATATGAATGTAAAATACAATGTTTTGAACATTGGACAGCCTGTGTTACAAGTGATGACCGTTTTGAGTTTTTGTCTAGAGTTTTGAAAAATGACCATAAGGTTCTGAAATTAGTGCCAAAGTGATTGTTAAAAACTAATCAGAGAGGCAACAAAGATACCAAAAATAACCCTGAAGGAGCTGCAAAGCTCCACAGCGGAGACTGAAGTATCTGTCCTTAGGACCACTTTAAGCCGTACACTCCACAGAGCTATGCTTTACGTAAAGAGTGGACGGAAAATAGCCATTGCTTAAAGAAATAAAAGCAAACACGTTTGGTGTTCACCAAAAGGCATGTGGGAGACTCTCCAAACATATGGAAGAAGGTACTCTGGCCAGATGAGACTAAAATTGAGCTTTTTGGCCATCAAGGAAAACGCTATGTCTGGCGCAAACCCAACACCTTTCGTCCCCCCGAGATTATTATCCCAACATCATGCTGTGGGGATGTTTTTCATCGACTGGGACACTGGTCAGAATTTAAGGAATGATGGATGGCGCTAAATACAGGGAAATTCCTGAGGGAAACCTGTTTCAGTCTTCCAGAGATTTGAGACTGGGACAGAGGTTCACCTTCCAGCAGGACAATGACCCTAAGCATACATTAGAGCAACACTCTAATGTTTTAAGGGGAAACATTTAAATGTCTTGGAATGTTCTTGTCAAAGCCCAGACCTCAATCCAATTGAAAATCTGTGTTATGAGTTAAAGATTGATGTATACCAGCGGAACACATCCAACTTGAAGGAGCTGGAGCAGTTTTGTCATGAAGAATGGGCAAAAATCCCTGTGGCTAGATGTGCCAAGCTTATAGAGACATAGCCCAAGAGACTTGCAGCTGTAAATACTGCAAAAGGTGGCTCTACAAAATATTGACTTTGGGGGGGAGAATAGTTTTGCACGCTCAAGTTTTCATTTTTTTTTGTCTTATTTCTTATTTGGTTGTGTAAATCAAATTATACAAACCCACCAAAAATGCATTTTAATTCCAGGTTGTAAGACAACAAAATAGGAAAAATGCCAAGGGGGTGAATACTTTCGCAATCCACTGTACACGCACACAAACACACACACACACACACACACACACACACACACACACACACACACACACACACACACACACACACACACACACACACACACACACACACACACACACACACACACACACACACACACACACACACACACACACACACACACACACACACACACACTGTTAAAGTCCATTGAGGATTGTGCTAGTGGACTTACAGTAGCTCCCCTATGATTAATGATTTGCCTAAAATATGGCCAAGGTACAGGCCACTCACACCAGATACTGAGGATCTAACAGCAGAGACACACTCCCACCAGATACTTAGGATCTAACAGCAGAGACACACTCACACCAGATACTGAGGATCTAACAGCAGAGACACACTCAGACCAGATACTGAGAATCTCACACCAGAGACACACTCACACCAGACACTGAGGAT